>NC_138097.1:0-5000 GCF_964212035.1 Myotis nattereri | reverse complement strand
GGTTAGGGTTAGGGTTAGGGTTAGGGTTAGGGTTAGGGTTAGGGTTAGGGTTAGGGTAGGGTTAGGGTTAGGGTTAGGGTTAGGGTTAGGGTTAGGGTTAGGGTTAGGTTAGGGTTAGGGTTAGGTTAGGGTTAGGGTTAGGGTTAGGGTTAGGGTTAGGGTTAGGGTTAGGGTTAGGGTTAGGGTTAGGGTTAGGGTTAGGGTTAGGGTTAGGGTTAGGGTTAGGGTTAGGGTTAGGGTTAGGGTTAGGGTTAGGGTTAGGGTTAGGGTTAGGGTTAGGGTTAGGGTTAGGGTTAGGGTTAGGTTAGGGTTAGGGTTAGGGTTAGGGTTAGGGTTAGGGTTAGGGTTAGGGTTAGGGTTAGGGTTAGGGTTAGGGTTAGGGTTAGGGTTAGGGTTAGGGTTAGGGTTAGGGTTAGGGTTAGGGTTAGGGTTAGGGTTAGGGTTAGGGTTAGGGTTAGGGTTAGGGTTAGGGTTAGGGTTAGGGTTAGGGTTAGGGTTAGGGTTAGGGTTAGGGTTAGGGTTAGGGTTAGGGTTAGGGTTAGGGTTAGGGTTAGGGTTAGGGTTAGGGTTAGGTTAGGGTTAGGGTTAGGGTTAGGGTTAGGGTAGGGTTAGGGTTAGGGTTAGGGTTAGGGTTAGGGTTAGGGTTAGGGTTAGGGTTAGGGTTAGGGTTAGGGTTAGGGTTAGGGTTAGGGTTAGGGTTAGGGTTAGGGTTAGGGTTAGGGTTAGGGTTAGGGTTAGGGTTAGGGTTAGGGTTAGGGTTAGGGTTAGGGTTAGGGTTAGGGTTAGGGTTAGGGTTAGGGTTAGGGTTAGGGTTAGGGTTAGGGTTAGGGTTAGGGTTAGGGTTAGGGTTAGGGTTAGGGTTAGGGTTAGGGTTAGGGTTAGGGTTAGGGTTAGGGTTAGGGTTAGGGTTAGGGTTAGGGTTAGGGTTAGGGTTAGGGTTAGGGTTAGGGTTAGGGTTAGGGTTAGGGTTAGGGTTAGGGTTAGGGTTAGGGTTAGGGTTAGGGTTAGGGTTAGGGTTAGGGTTAGGGTTAGGGTTAGGGTTAGGGTTAGGGTTAGGGTTAGGGTTAGGGTTAGGGTTAGGGTTAGGGTTAGGGTTAGGGTTAGGGTTAGGGTTAGGGTTAGGGTTAGGGTTAGGGTTAGGGTTAGGGTTAGGGTTAGGGTTAGGGTTAGGGTTAGGGTTAGGGTTAGGGTTAGGGTTAGGGTTAGGGTTAGGGTTAGGGTTAGGGTTAGGGTTAGGGTTAGGGTTAGGGTTAGGGTTAGGGTTAGGGTTAGGGTTAGGGTTAGGGTTAGGGTTAGGGTTAGGGTTAGGGTTAGGGTTAGGGTTAGGGTTAGGGTTAGGGTTAGGGTTAGGGTTAGGGTTAGGGTTAGGGTTAGGGTTAGGGTTAGGGTTAGGGTTAGGGTTAGGGTTAGGGTTAGGGTTAGGGTTAGGGTTAGGGTTAGGGTTAGGGTTAGGGTTAGGGTTAGGGTTAGGGTTAGGGTTAGGGTTAGGGTTAGGGTTAGGGTTAGGGTTAGGGTTAGGGTTAGGGTTAGGGTTAGGGTTAGGGTTAGGGTTAGGGTTAGGGTTAGGGTTAGGGTTAGGGTTAGGGTTAGGGTTAGGGTTAGGGTTAGGGTTAGGGTTAGGGTTAGGGTTAGGGTTAGGGTTAGGGTTAGGGTTAGGGTTAGGGTTAGGGTTAGGGTTAGGGTTAGGGTTAGGGTTAGGGTTAGGTTAGGGTTAGGGTTAGGGTTAGGGTTAGGGTTAGGGTTAGGGTTAGGGTTAGGGTTAGGGTTAGGGTTAGGGTTAGGGTTAGGGTTAGGGTTAGGGTTAGGGTTAGGGTTAGGGTTAGGGTTAGGGTTAGGGTTAGGGTTAGGGTTAGGGTTAGGGTTAGGGTTAGGGTTAGGGTTAGGGTTAGGGTTAGGGTTAGGGTTAGGGTTAGGGTTAGGGTTAGGGTTAGGGTTAGGGTTAGGGTTAGGGTTAGGGTTAGGGTTAGGGTTAGGGTTAGGGTTAGGGTTAGGGTTAGGGTTAGGGTTAGGGTTAGGGTTAGGGTTAGGGTTAGGGTTAGGGTTAGGGTTAGGGTTAGGGTTAGGGTTAGGGTTAGGGTTAGGGTTAGGGTTAGGGTTAGGGTTAGGGTTAGGGTTAGGGTTAGGGTTAGGGTTAGGGTTAGGGTTAGGGTTAGGGTTAGGGTTAGGGTTAGGGTTAGGGTTAGGGTTAGGGTTAGGGTTAGGGTTAGGGTTAGGGTTAGGGTTAGGGTTAGGGTTAGGGTTAGGGTTAGGGTTAGGGTTAGGGTTAGGGTTAGGGTTAGGGTTAGGGTTAGGGTTAGGGTTAGGGTTAGGGTTAGGGTTAGGGTTAGGGTTAGGGTTAGGGTTAGGGTTAGGGTTAGGGTTAGGGTTAGGGTTAGGGTTAGGGTTAGGGTTAGGGTTAGGGTTAGGGTTAGGGTTAGGGTTAGGGTTAGGGTTAGGGTTAGGGTTAGGGTTAGGGTTAGGGTTAGGGTTAGGGTTAGGGTTAGGTTAGGGTTAGGGTTAGGGTTAGGGTTAGGGTTAGGGTTAGGGTTAGGGTTAGGGTTAGGGTTAGGGTTAGGGTTAGGGTTAGGGTTAGGGTTAGGGTTAGGGTTAGGGTTAGGGTTAGGGTTAGGGTTAGGGTTAGGGTTAGGGTTAGGGTTAGGGTTAGGGTTAGGGTTAGGGTTAGGGTTAGGGTTAGGGTTAGGGTTAGGGTTAGGGTTAGGGTTAGGGTTAGGGTTAGGGTTAGGGTTAGGGTTAGGGTTAGGGTTAGGGTTAGGGTTAGGGTTAGGGTTAGGGTTAGGGTTAGGGTTAGGGTTAGGGTTAGGGTTAGGGTTAGGGTTAGGGTTAGGGTTAGGGTTAGGGTTAGGGTTAGGGTTAGGGTTAGGGTTAGGGTTAGGGTTAGGGTTAGGGTTAGGGTTAGGGTTAGGGTTAGGGTTAGGGTTAGGGTTAGGGTTAGGGTTAGGGTTAGGGTTAGGGTTAGGGTTAGGGTTAGGGTTAGGGTTAGGGTTAGGGTTAGGGTTAGGGTTAGGGTTAGGGTTAGGGTTAGGGTTAGGGTTAGGGTTAGGGTTAGGGTTAGGGTTAGGGTTAGGGTTAGGGTTAGGGTTAGGGTTAGGGTTAGGGTTAGGGTTAGGGTTAGGGTTAGGGTTAGGGTTAGGGTTAGGGTTAGGGTTAGGGTTAGGGTTAGGGTTAGGGTTAGGGTTAGGGTTAGGGTTAGGGTTAGGGTTAGGGTTAGGGTTAGGGTTAGGGTTAGGGTTAGGGTTAGGGTTAGGGTTAGGGTTAGGGTTAGGGTTAGGGTTAGGGTTAGGGTTAGGGTTAGGGTTAGGGTTAGGGTTAGGGTTAGGGTTAGGGTTAGGGTTAGGGTTAGGGTTAGGGTTAGGGTTAGGGTTAGGGTTAGGGTTAGGGTTAGGGTTAGGGTTAGGGTTAGGGTTAGGGTTAGGGTTAGGGTTAGGGTTAGGGTTAGGGTTAGGGTTAGGGTTAGGGTTAGGGTTAGGGTTAGGTTAGGGTTAGGGTTAGGGTTAGGGTTAGGGTTAGGGTTAGGGGTTAGGGTTAGGGTTAGGGTTAGGGTTAGGGTTAGGGTTAGGGTTAGGGTTAGGGTTAGGGTTAGGGTTAGGGTTAGGGTTAGGGTTAGGGTTAGGGTTAGGGTTAGGGTTAGGGTTAGGGTTAGGGTTAGGGTTAGGGTTAGGGTTAGGGTTAGGGTTAGGGTTAGGGTTAGGGTTAGGGTTAGGGTTAGGGTTAGGGTTAGGGTTAGGGTTAGGGTTAGGGTTAGGGTTAGGTTAGGGTTAGGGTTAGGGTTAGGGTTAGGGTTAGGGTTAGGGTTAGGGTTAGGGTTAGGGTTAGGGTTAGGGTTAGGGTTAGGGTTAGGGTTAGGGTTAGGGTTAGGGTTAGGGTTAGGGTTAGGGTTAGGGTTAGGGTTAGGGTTAGGGTTAGGGTTAGGGTTAGGGTTAGGGTTAGGGTTAGGGTTAGGGTTAGGGTTAGGGTTAGGGTTAGGGTTAGGGTTAGGGTTAGGGTTAGGGTTAGGGTTAGGGTTAGGGTTAGGGTTAGGGTTAGGGTTAGGGTTAGGGTTAGGGTTAGGGTTAGGGTTAGGGTTAGGGTTAGGGTTAGGGTTAGGGTTAGGGTTAGGGTTAGGGTTAGGGTTAGGGTTAGGGTTAGGGTTAGGGTTAGGGTTAGGGTTAGGGTTAGGTTAGGGTTAGGGTTAGGGTTAGGGTTAGGGTTAGGGTTAGGGTTAGGGTTAGGGTTAGGGTTAGGGTTAGGGTTAGGGTTAGGGTTAGGGTTAGGGTTAGGGTTAGGGTTAGGGTTAGGGTTAGGGTTAGGGTTAGGGTTAGGGTTAGGGTTAGGGTTAGGGTTAGGGTTAGGGTTAGGGTTAGGGTTAGGGTTAGGGTTAGGGTTAGGGTTAGGGTTAGGGTTAGGGTTAGGGTTAGGGTTAGGGTTAGGGTTAGGGTTAGGGTTAGGGTTAGGGTTAGGGTTAGGGTTAGGGTTAGGGTTAGGGTTAGGGTTAGGGTTAGGGTTAGGGTTAGGGTTAGGGTTAGGGTTAGGGTTAGGGTTAGGGTTAGGGTTAGGGTTAGGGTTAGGGTTAGGGTTAGGGTTAGGGTTAGGGTTAGGGTTAGGGTTAGGGTTAGGGTTAGGGTTAGGGTTAGGGTTAGGGTTAGGGTTAGGTTAGGGTTAGGGTTAGGGTTAGGGTTAGGGTTAGGGTTAGGGTTAGGGTTAGGGTTAGGGTTAGGGTTAGGGTTAGGGTTAGGGTTAGGGTTAGGGTTAGGGTTAGGGTAGGGTTAGGGTTAGGGTTAGGGTTAGGGTTAGGGTTAGGGTTAGGGTTAGGGTTAGGGTTAGGGTTAGGGTTAGGGTTAGGGTTAGGGTTAGGGTTAGGGTTAGGGTTAGGGTTAGGGTTAGGGTTAGGGTTAGGGTTAGGGTTAGGGTTAGGGTTAGGGTTAGGGTTAGGGTTAGGGTTAGGGTTAGGGTTAGGGGTTAGGGTTAGTTAGGGTTTAGGTTTGTTAGGGTTAGGGTTAGGGTTAGGGTTAGGTTAAGGTTAG